>NC_056731.1:58179731-58197231 GCF_019279795.1 Protopterus annectens
AAAAAAAAAAAAAAAAGAGTGAGAAATAGATAAGTAATCAAAAAATATATAGTTTGGGATAAAAGAAGGATGTTCTATAATCTTAGAAGGTAGCAGAAGTAAGTTTTTGCATGATCAAATATTTAAGTAAAACAAACACAGGAGATGACTCTAAATATGATTGTGAAGGAAATAAAAAGTATAAACTATGGCATATAACACAGCTATAAATATAAAAGATGGTAAGAAAGCATTCTAAAACAAGCCAGGGGATACACAGAGGACACATCAGCAAATAAAATGATAACTGAGACCAAACACTTTGTACTGGTGTTTAAGGAACATTCCTCAAAATATTTATTTTGATAAAGATAAACTTATTTAGAATATTATATATAATTAGACACCTGATACTGCAGAGATAAATACTACATACAAAAATCTTAGATGGTGAAGGACGTAATCAAAGTTTTTGAAGTAATGTGCAAGCACTGATCGAACAAGGTTTCACAACTAGATAGCATCTTGAATAGAGATAAAATAAGATCTTTGCATTCTACTGCTGATTCCTTCAGAAAATGTATCAAACAGCAGTCTACAGTTAAGAGAAGTGGTACAGATTTCAAAACATGTCAAACTAATTTACAAATAGAAAATCTCTAAAATGGAGCTTAAAATTATAGGAGAGGTAGTCCATTATCAAATATTGGTTAGAGTAATAAAGAGACAATACAAAACAGGCTATGCAAATAATAAGCAAGAATAGATCACTTGGAAATTACTTACAGTTTACTCATACCGCAGGATTTAATAAACTCCATGTAGGTACTGTGTAGAACCTACACAGAATGTATCCATGTACATGGCCATGGTTCCCGCTCGGCAGTGCACCATGTATATTAATGATGGTGTGCTGCTGATGGAGAGCCGAGGAACACAGATATTGAATCAGTGTTGTCAGTTTATTTATTTTTTTTTTAAATGCATGTTTGCCTGGCACGGCATGGAGCACAACAATACCAAGCTGTGCTCACATGTAGATAGCTGACACCTGCCAGACATCTAAAAATAGAAACCAGATGTAATTAATAAACATAATGACATTTTATGTGTTTTATTTTTTTTTTTTATTTGGCGTTTGCGTGGAGTGGAGCTCATACATACATGACAGACACCTACCACACATCTAAAAATAGAAACCGGATATAATTAATTATTCATTTATTGGTGTGTTTAAACATGTCTCAGCAAGTCTGGCAGCCAGGCCAGTGGTGCTCCCTCTGCTGCCTCTACACTACCTGTGGTGTCAGGTAGTGCTGCCCAAGGGGACAAAGCATGGTTCCCCTCTGGGAGTGGTGGCAGAGGAGGGCAGTTACTCATGATGAGCTACTGGTCCTGGTGTGCAGGATAGTCCACTGTGGCTATGACCAATGCCTGTGATGGATTGAGGGCATGATGGCCAACCTGGTGGGGCAGCATTGCCCTGGTGCCCTAGAGGCAGTGAAGGACTAGTGCTGACAGTCCATGGGTGAGGACATGAGTCATGCTGCTGATGTCTGGAGCCACATGGGACTCGGATTCCACAACATCCTCCCTGTCAAAGGTGTTCACCTTCCTCATGTGTCACACACTACCCCTGTCTGCTGTCTTGTCTGTCTTGCCTGTTTGCAAATGCATCCTCACCTAACCAAGTTACCTACCTCACATGTACCTATGTCCCTTCCCCAACATTCCACTCTCACCTTTAAAAAAAAAGGCACCTGTCCCAAAAATAAATATCATCCCATACATAGCTCTCCAATTCACACACATTTCTGCTGGACACATGTAATTTGGCCCAATTGGCTTGACAACACAGTTATATTGTCCTCCTCCCTCCCTCTGGGGTTTGAGAATCCAAATTCATGAACAAATCTGTCAAAGTGTACAGCTGATGCTGTACAAGAAATGTATAGCTATGGTTCTTTAGTACACCCTTCCTGCCTTTCAATATATTTTTCCTCCTGCTTGCCCCCATTTCACCATTTTCCTATCTCCCCTTTTTTTTCTTTTCTTTATATTTTTAGTGTGGAGCAGCTAAATAAAGTTATAATGAGTATATGTGTTTTTAACATTGTTTGTCACATGTACAAAATAAACACCTGTCATGTTTTGAACCCAAGCCCCTCACATCTGCAGCACACTGCATTAACATGCCACACCATGCAACTCTTAATTAAAACAGGTGGTTTAAACAAAACATAGTAATTGCTAATTATAGTTATTAGGTGTGTTTCAATGGAGAGGCATGCCACTCTGTTCCGCGCAAATTGGACTAAGCAGTATTGGGAAAAAAATGGGAGTGTACCTTGGAGTCTGGTGCAATACTACATCAATAGAAAGCAAAACACATGATAATGGATGTAACTGAGGCCAGTGATAGGAGGTAAATGTGCCCTTTTTTTCAGCAACATGTAGAAAATCAGCTGCTAAGGCATTTATGGTAAAATACATGTACAACTGAGACTCTGGTGCAGAAATACATCCATATAAGGCCATGCACATACTGATGGATGTAGAAAATGTTTGTCACAGCCTGCATGTGTGCACATATATCTTGCAAGTACATATGCTATAGCAGTGACTCACTAGCTCAGTCTGTTAAACCTTACATACAGTACATTTTGCCACACATAGTTCTGGGTTCAAATCCAGTGTTGTGCTGCATTTCAATTATATTATTGTGAAGACAGCAATTAATGGATCACTAATACACTCTTTATCCACACAAAGCATGGCAAATTAAATAACCACTTTTCAGTGCATGACGTCACAGGTCTGCAGGTAAGGACACACTTCACATATCCGTATAGCAGTGCTATATGTCACTTATTTCTCTGTTATTGACACAGTTGCCTAACATATGTACCTTAAACACATGCCTTAATTGGAGTGTTAAGGGTACCCTCACCCTTGCACTGCCGCTACAACAAGGCTGACACAGCTGACACAGATACACCTACAGCTTGTTGTCCTCCAAAGTGTTCACACTCTCTAAGTATGTCTACGACCTGCAGCAGCAACTGCAGCCTATGATACACACAGCTCTATGTAAAAGTTTCTGCTACAGACCTACCCTCTGTGATGATGTAGTCTTCTCAACCCAGTAGTGTCCATCTCAACAGCTAAGAAAGTGGCCCAGGTCTACGTGAAGGCCTTATATAATGCACAGTGGTTGCATGTCATTGGCTAATGATAGTACAATTCAGCTGCTTTGGCTTCAATTAGCATTTCAGAACCACAGATTGGTTTAGAAATAATCACTTGCTGATGGGGAGCATGTTTAAAAGACAGGCAGCTGGCTATGGGGAAGCAATCTGTATGAGACCTTATTCACACAGAGCACGCCTTTGTGAAACTTTACCAGACACACGGTTCAACAGACGAGTACTGCACATTAGCTGTTATGTAACTGTTTTTGTTTATAACAGGTTTCAGATAGGAGGATAGTAGTATGGGGAATAGGGATTGCAGCAGTAAGTGGTTCATAGATCTGTGGTGATGACTTACACATACAGGGGACATACAATAAGTCAGGGTGGCATTGTCTTTTGTCAGTGTGGTACAATGGAGTGGTTGGACTGTCCCTATATAGTGGTTGTTATAGCACATGCTATTTTTCTGGCACTGCTTCTATGACATATCATTGTGTGGTTGGCCTTAGGGGATACACCACAGTGGACTGGAGTGTTGAGTATATGATCATACAGCAGAAGCTGTCATGGCAAACTGGGAAATACTTTGGTAATGGTACTATTTTGGTTGTATCCACGCATGTAGTATGTTGTCACACTGTGGGTTATGCCATGTGTGAGTAAGCAGTGGATAGTGCCAGCCATTCTGCCCTTGCTGTATCTGTACATTGTGGACATCCACATATCTGATCCTGTAACGTGTTCCCCTTGTGTTGTTTTTCAGGAATAATGTACCACAGATGACCCCTACCCTTTTCAGATGCAGAGAATGAGATAATCTTGCAAGGACTAAGGCAGCATCATGACATCCTATTATCCAGGGGGAGACATAGTAGGGAACAGTGGGCTGCATTGTGGTCATATGTTAATGCCACGGGTCAACAGGGCAGGACATATGAGTAGGTTTGACACCGGGCAACCAATATGTTTAATGCTGCACATCAACAAACAGCAGATATTGCCAGGGACTGTGCTGTCACCAGTGGAGGGCCTGCAGTGGAACAACAACTATCACCCACTGAGGAATTCCTGGAGTACATAGGCACACATGACAGCTCCTAGGAATCCATCACACCATACATCATGGAGGTGGGTGCCACAGCTTCCATAGCTGAGAAGCATGCAGGTGAGCTTACTGTGATCAGCATTTTAATAATTTAGTAATTAGTGTGTCAGGCTATAGATACATTTATGTGGGGGTTAGGTCTTTGTACTTTGGGGAGGTGTAACTTCAGGTATACACTCATATGCAGATTGGGACCAATACAACAAGTAACACAGTAGCTACTGTAAATGCGAGATATATGGATGTATTACCTTGTGCTGCAACATGCACTGGTACTGACATTACCCGACCCTCAACTTTTCACAGGTCCTTCAGGTATTTCCCAAGGCCATGGTCCTGCCCCTGGTAAGTATGACACTTGTTTTGTTAAGGAACAATTATAGTCTAGTACGGTTAATGGCCAGAATAATGCTCTATGTACATGTAATTATGTGTGTAAACAGCATAGGATGTTTTTAAATGCCAGTCTGGAAGAGGTACCTAAGGTTCAAGAAGGGGTAGTCACAGGAGTATAGTTATACTTTTGGTACTTACAGATAACAGCAGATAAGGCTCCTAGTTTAAATGAGGCAAGCAATCTAAAATGGCTTTTAAAATACAACAGGTTGAAGGCAAATACATTAGTCAGTGAAATGTGTATTTCCATATAATTGTGATGAGAGTTGTACTGGGTTTTATGTGTTGTTTTTTCAATTATAGTGTCATACTGAATAAGTAAACGGTACATATTACTGGTCTTGTTTGATATGACTTACTTCAAGTGATGGTTATAAAGGTCCTGAGTTGAATTTGAATTGTGTTCCGAGGTAGTGCTTTGTGGACGAAGGCAGAGAAGGAAGTTGTTTGACCACTAATCCAGTTGTAGGTCTTCATTGTTATGAGTCTTGGATGGTTTACGTACACAATAGTGAAGGTATTAATGTACTGCTTTCTTCATTCTTATTGCAGGTGACTGTGGGGGTTGAAGTCTGTCTCCTACACAACCTGATGTCAGTGTCTCCTCATAACTGATGATGATGGTGGCCACAGTGAGGCACAGGTGAGGGTGTGAGGGCTGAATCTGTCCCAGGGGTAGACATTACTCTTCTGCCTCAATTCTCACTGCATGCAGTCTGTATGCCCACATGTACCCAATCCCCAGAGGCCACAGATATTGGACAGTCAGAGGGTGGAGACTTTGAACAAGTAAGTGTGGCAACTATGGCTCCAGTGAGAGTAGACACTGGCCACAGCCAGAAATCTGACAAGGTCCCACGCAGGCAGATTGACAGGTGTGTTTGTAGGAGGCCTGCTGTCCATCCACCACCTGTTGCAGGTAACACATCATGGGTCACCCGGCACATGTTTCAGGCCATCATGGAGCACAGGCATGTTATGAATGGAACACCAGGTGCATTCTCAGGGTTATGGGTGCTGCACAGTCTGACATGTGTGACAGCCTCCACCTCACTGGGAACACCCTGGATCAGTTCATTGATGCAGTGGACAGATGGTAGGCTGAGACAGTGTCTGTCTTGGACTGCACATTGTCTGTGCTAGAACATGTGGTTGGAGTTGAGCATTGGATGTAGTTCAGCAACATAATCTGCTGAGACTCCACGTGGCCATGCAAACTCATGCTTCCTTAGTACATCCAGCACTACAGAGGGGAGTGTGCTGTCCACACCATGATGTGGTAGGCCAATGGGCTCGTGGTCCTGAGCAGTCCCGTGGGGGACACGGTCCCAGCAGAGAGCAGTCACCATCAGGTACTATCTCCACATCTGACCTTGGGCATGAAGGTGCTAGTGCAACTCCTGGCACAGCCAGTTCCCATTGCAAACTGTAGAGTCAGGCTGACTAAGTGCTTGTTACATCCAAATAAGTCCAAAACTGCTGTTCATAAAAGCAAGAAATATTTATAGTAGAACACAACGAACTGAGCACTTTTGCCCACCATAAACCTAGGGCATCATCAGAGTTAAAAACAGCACATCACTCAATCCTTAAATAAGTAAAATCAAACACAGGTGACCCTTATCTAATGTAACTGCTTAAAGAC
Source organism: Protopterus annectens (assembly GCF_019279795.1). NCBI lineage: Eukaryota > Metazoa > Chordata > Ceratodontiformes > Protopteridae > Protopterus > Protopterus annectens. The sequence continues at coordinate 58,186,051 of NC_056731.1, forward strand.
ATGCACCATATCATAAAAAATAATTCTGAGAAAAAACATACATATGAAACTTTACACTTTAAAACCTTGTATGTTGTAAGGTATATGGATACCTTATAATAAAAACATTGTGTTATATTAGCAGTGTCGAAGCAACTATTTTAACTGTGCTTTTAGCTTCAATATGCTGCTAATAGAACAAGCTTCATTAATACCAAAGCTCGCCATAGCATTCAGTCTTAATTGCCATGCCAGTTCTTTATATTCCAACATATTTTTGCACTCCCCCCATGATATTTCTTTTGCGCTCTATCTATAATAAAAAATATTTTTTTTAAAAAATGAGTGCATTTGGTAGAATGGACATAGAGAGCATTAGTGGTTTTCTTGTTTTTTTATATCTCTTGTGTGTTCTGCCATATGTTCCCTCAATTTTCTAGTAGTTTTCCCTACATAGAATGCCATACAGGAAATGCAGGAAGCTACATAAACTGCATAATCTGTATTACAGTTACACTTGCCAGGACAGCATAATGTTCTATTGTATCAAGAAATGACAATATATATGGACCATCATTAACAAATCTTCACATTTTACAACAACCACATTTAAATATTTTCAAATTTAGATTTCTGTGTTTGTATGTGGACCTATTCCTACTTTCAAACCAATTTTTCAGGCTTCTGCCCTTAGAATATGTTACAACAGGTCTGTCCCCAAGCTTAGAAACCAATTCTTGGGAACAAAACACACTTCCGTGGTTGTTGAGTATGTCAACTATATATTGCCGACAAGAATTATTGCACTTTACAACCAAAGCTCCTTGTCTATTCTTCTTAACATCACTTGTCACAATGTTTACCTGTAAACCCATTTTTAAAATGGGTGCAAATTTGTTGCCTCAGAATTTTATTATTTCTTTTTTAACTTTCTATAAAAGATCAATGGGGTATCATCACTGACTAACCTCGAAAGTCTAACCATTTGACCTTTTATAATACTTTTTTTTGTTGTGGGGGATGACAACTATCATAATGCAACATTGCTTTAGAATAAGTCTCTTTTCTGTATGTGTTGGACCCCCCACTTCTTATTAATAAGGTCCTTATAAATATGAATGTCAAGGTAATCAATACTTTCATAGTTAATTGTATTGGTAAATCTCAAGAAAGTAGTGGTTTTACTTATATAATCAAAAAATTCCGCAAACTCTTCTTCGTTTCCTTTCCACAAAATCAGTATGCCATCTAAATCAAATGGTAGCTACTAATGGTGACCTTACCATTTTAATGGAACGTATCTCAGAACAACTTGATTCCCTAGCTGCTACTTTAAGAACTGGAACTTGTATTCCAATGTCTGTTAACTATGCAAATGCAATTTCAACTCAACTTGATGACCTCACTTTGCACACACCCCCATGTACTACTGGGTTTGGTGCTAACATGGCGGTGGTGGAGCATTTATAAATGGAACCAAACAATGTGGATTTATCAAGAAAATTTAATTTAACAGATTGACTTAAGACTCCAGATTATGGTGAAAATGAAAGGGGAAGAGATAGACGCGATCGCGGATCACTACATACACAAATGAACATGCTGGAAAGCCTGTCATGTAAGTTTAAATCTTTGCAGCATGACAACTTGTTTTTAAACAAGTCTGTAGTCCTTAAGCAAGTATCAAAGGGGTTACGTATCTACAAATTCCCTACAAGCACAGTTAACAACTCTGTTATGCATAAAGAACTGCTAGACATGTTTGATAAGTCAGGCCTGGAACTAATGCGTATTATTATATGAAACGATGGGAGACGTATGCCAGAGTTACAGAAAGAAATGAAGGAAGTGAATGAAAGTATAAACAAAGACGTTATTTTCATTCAGTGTTTCTAAATGCCATGACATATTTTGTGATTTAGATAAATATGTGAATGACAATTGGGACAGGAAGCAACGTAAGCTTGCAAGAGACTCTAAAGACTATGCAAATAAAATAGTGTACCCACTACCCAAAAAGAGTGGAGAAACTTTAAATGATATTAACAACAGAGGTGAATATGACCACAACAGGGTGCATGATGAACCACACACATTTCAGAATGAGCGTTTTGTGGAACAGCCTCTTTTGAGGTGTTCTGAACAATTAAAGAATCAAAACAAACAGGGGAAGAAGATGGACAATGCAGCCCCACAGTGGCAGGGGAGAAAGGGTATGAACTGGTACAATAACAAACAACATTACAAGGACAATATGCACTAATTGATATTGGTGCCCCCCGCCATACACAACTATGATGGTTTTAAAATGTATAACTTTAGTGCTTTGTATGTTACACCTGACCTTGTGACACTCTTTAAAACAAGCTTTACTTTTGTGCCTGACTTTAAAATGGACATTGCTGATGTGTTGATTTGTTTAAAAATGTATACAAGAAACTTGAATTTAAAAATGTTTTTTTAGTGAAATAACTCATATTGATTATAGAAGTGAGAACTTATTAAGAAAGAAAAGTACTTTTATTCCAACATCTCATCCTACTGTTCACTTGTTTGAACAACTATGTGAAAGGGATTTCAGAGAATTGATTAATCAGAATAGGAAAATATTATACAACCTGATCCTTAGTGAACGTTCATGTTTTAAAATCTTTGGCTTCTACCAAAGATTATCATATCATGAAACCTGACAAGGGGGGGTTGCTGTCATGCCATACACAGAATACATAGAATGTATGAGATTTTGAATGACACAAATACATATTCAAGAATTTCCAACAATGTGATTAATGTTGGTTATGCAAAAATTGATTGATGGCTTTTAGATGCACTATTTCAGGGGGAAACAGAGAATGATGAATATGAATTCTTGATAGAAGAAACACCACTAATTCCATCTGTCTTCAGTATTCAGAAGGTTCATAAATGTGTTTCCAATCCCCCATTTAGACCAATAGTAGCAGCAGGTAGGTCGAAAACTGAATCTTTATCAGCCTTTATTGACCACCATGCAAAGCACATATTGGATTCTCATACACACATACTTAAAGATTCCTGACATTGTTTGAATGTCCTTAAAAACACTGATTTTGATGAAAATTTGTTTTTTATAACAGTAGACATGATTAATTTATTTACAACAATAGCACATGAGGAAGGCATGGATTTTTTTCATGAAGCCTTCTGTGGTAATGATAGACTGACTAACACCTGTATCAATACTATTACTACCATGATGGAAACTGTGCTTAAAAATAATTATTTGTACTTCGAAGGAGAACTGTTTCAACAAATGTCTGGTGTAGCAATGGGTGCAAAATGTGCACCCATTTATGCTAATTTAGTCTTGGCAGAGTGGGAAAAAAATCCACATATTCACTTCAGCACACATGAAAACCATTTTGAGGTATGTTAGATTTTTAGACGGCATACTGATTTTGTGGAAAGGAAACAAAGAAGAGTTTGCGGAATTTTTTGATTATATAAGTAAAACCACTACTTTCTTGAGATTTACCAATTAGATTAACTATGAAAGTATTGATTACCTTGACATTCATATTTATAAGGACCTTATTAATAAGAGGTGGGGGGTCCAACACATACAGAAAAGATACTTATTCTAATGCAATGTTGCATTATGACAGTTGTCATCCCCCACACCAAAAAGAAGTATTATAAAAGGTCAAATGGTTAGACTTTCGAGGTTAGTCAGTGATGATGTTAATTTTCTTTCCAAATTACAAACTTTGATTGGGTTGTTTTTGGATAGGGGTTACCCCATGGATCTTTTAAAGAAAATTAGTGTACCGCAATACCTACATGGTAAAAAAGACAGTGTAGGCTTTAGTAATTCCTCCCAATGTCTTGATATTTTTATGGAGTAAAAAAACACCAAAAAATACAGTCTGTATTGTACTCAAAAGTTGCAATATGCTTAGTTCAAATCCCATTCTACCTTCCTGGGTCCAAACATAATGAAAAATCTACTTTACTTTATATCAAATAAATGTACTAATTCAGCAATATAACACTCAGATTTCAGCTATGACTCTTAGTAAATCTAATAATATACTATAAGCAAAAAGCTTTAAAGTTCATATTACCAAGCTTCAAATTTCATTTTTCAGATTTTCACATATTTTTATATGATTTTCTATGTAAATTATATGAGATCGTAAATTTATGCCATATCTTTCCCATAAGCAGATTATTTAAAAATATTTTTCTCTTATTTTCCCACTAATATTACATCTTATTCTGTATAACTTGCATTTCTAAAATCTCATTCAAAGAGCTATATAATCATCAGATCTTTATTAGAGATTATAGTATGTGTATATATTTCTTAACTTACTGACACTGCTTTTTTAGTCTTACATATTGGATATTTCATTCCTTCTGCATTTGCATATTATTTATAAGATGTTTACTGTTCTTATTAATGCTAGTATTACAAACAATCTTGACTATATATAAAAGAATTGCTACTTGTTTAATTTGAATGTGTATTTGTAGCCATTATGAACTACTTTTCTGATCTAAGCTTCACATCCTGACATTAGAATTTGATTGCATCGTGCAAAAATGACAACTCATAGCATACAGCAACTGCTAGTTTCCTCTGAAAGTTTCTCATTCTTTTTAACTCTTTTCAGCTGCTCTAATCAGTAACAAATATCTAACCTTACTTCTTTCATTTAATATGTACAGTTATAGCTAATAACATTACACCATAAGCTATTAACATTCATCATAATGCAAGCAAATTATACGTCAGCAACATGTCAATATAAAACATAATTATACATGTTGTTTTACAAAGTATTCACTTCTAAGAAAAGAAAAAGGATGCTGTTTTGAGTAGATTTCTCACATTTATACTTGAAAAAAGAGAGAAAAAGTAAGTTCCTTTCTATTTTCATATACATCACTGATGACCTTTGTCTTAGATTTTCTTCAGAATAGGTCATGGTGGGAAGTAAGGTAAGCAAGAATCCAGCATTCTGATATTACTTGCTTCATAAATGTCCTTTAAAAGGAATGTTTTACACAGGAACAAATAAAATAAAATCAACTCTTTAGCACTCAGTTAACCCAGCAATGCACATACTAAGCAAAGTTAAATAAGTAAAATAAAATTCTTAACTTATAAAGTCTTAGTGTTACCAATTCTATTGCTTATAATTTAATGACTATTATAAAAATTGATAAGATATTACATGCGAGTGGTTTCACTAAGTCAAACAGATGGATTGTGTAACTGGTGGAATTAAGCTCTTTTCTGGTAGGTCTATTATAGTAAGGCTTTAATTCAGTTAACTACAGTAGTATATATCGTGAGGTAATTCTGGAAGAGCTTGCAACGTTGTTTGTCTAAAACAAATGATTCTAATCAGGCTATTACATATTTAATTATAATCTTTTTTCTGTAATTCGTTTCAGTGAGGTAATATTCTTTTAAAGGCACGGAGACTGCCTATACTGCAGCTAGTCTCTCATGTGATTCTTCATGTTCAGTAGAATTACAACATATTTTTACTACTTTTCTATAATTTGTTTGTCTTGCTTAGACATTGCTCTAGTGACAGTTTTATTTTAAGTGTGTTCTACAGCTACGATATTATCTATGTTTTCTTGTTTTACCAAATATACAATTGTCTTCTGTGCCACTGTGAATTTGAACTGTGCATGTATTGGTCGTGTGTAATCCTCTGCCTCACTGTTGACCTGTGATATTCCTATTTCCCTTCCATCTTTTGTAGAAGTAGAGTAGGAGTTGTATTTCTTTGGATTTCTGTGTCTTATTGTTCTATATGGTTATTTTGCCACTGTCAACCTAACTTCTTCACTTGTCCTCTAAGCTAATGCTTTCTTGTATATAACCCCTTGTTGTAGCGTTTTTTTCTCCCTCCATTTTTCTCATCTCCTCATATCTCCATTACTCTACTGCTAATATTTCTCTCCTTATAATCTCGCACACTCTCCTTTTCACTATTTCTCTATTTCTAGTACTTACATGGTCTTTTCTCTGAACTTTCCCCTATTTACTCTCATTCTCATACCTTCAACTTGCTAACTCAGTGTTCTTTGTTCCTCTCTTTCAGTAAAGTGATCCGGGTGCTTCCTCCCTGCCATAAAACTAAAGGATAATCTCTTCCTAAATCCAAAGATGGCTCTGAAGCTGCTTGCTTGCCAGGCTTCTTACAGCTTAAAATCCTAAAAGCTTTTTTTCATGTATGTTGCAATTACCTACTTTGTCATCAGAACCTATAATGAATATATTTATTTGGTAACCCCCTCTGTGTGAGATCTAGCAGCCTAATGCAGACCCCTACCCACTACCTCTACCTAGTCTTTTTTACCTTTCCTCCCTACTTTGGAATTAAGATTCCTGCATACCACTCCCAGATGCCTTTTTCCATCTGTCCACTAGATGGCAGCATTCTACCAACATATTTTTTAGCTTTTAACTATCTAACTGAAAGGTCCAAATCCTATTTCTGTAGTGATAAGTACAGTCCTAATTCCCTGTGATAAACTCTTTTAATTTGACTAACACCTTCCAAACCTTTTTACTAGATTTTTGTCTTGATAACACTTTTTTACCTTTATTTTCTTCCTAATTTTGTCATTTTAAAGCCTAAACACAAATGACAGCTGATACTTTTTTCTGCTGTACTTACCTTCTAGTTCTACCCGCTCCATTTGCCCTGCGGGCTCACTCCACTCCCCTACCCTACCCCCAAATCTCACCCACCCCAGTACATGTAACCTTATACTTCATTAAACCACACCCTCTTCCCTCATTATCCAATAACCTAATCTCGTTATACACTTAACATTCCACTCTCACTCTTCATCTTTTCCTTCTTCTTTCTAATCTTCAAATTAAACCTACCCCTAACCCTTATAGTTATTTCTTGCAAAATACACCAACCCCTTACTGACCCTCTGTTCACACTTCAGTCTCCTTGTATACTCACTTAGTACATACTTACTCTCCCTGTATTTTATCCTACCAAATTCCTTTCACTATGTCCATCCCCAGCTTAAAAACACACTTTAACCTGCTCCTCTTGGCAATAATACTTGGCACTCTGCTTCTATCCTACAAGCTCACTTCCTATGAATCCTTACACTTTACTAAATTTCATCCCCTCTTAAAGCTAACCACTCCTCTCTCCCTTTTAACTTTAAAATCCCATTGTAACATTACATCCTCATCAGCCTACTTCCAACCTCAATTCCATGGAATAATCCACTTTAAGTATTTCCAAACCAAACAAATTATCCCTATTCTATGTAAACTACTGAAACAGTATCTTATTCCAAAACACTACCTACTACTATATGACAACATTCATCCTAACCCAGGCACAAATACTAACATCCCCAATTCCCAGTATTCTCATCTAGACACCTCTCTCACCCCCTTCCTAACAAAAACTCTCTCCTCATAGCCCACCTAAACATCAGGAATTTAAATAATAAACTTAGCCAGCTACATGCCCTGTTAAACTTACACTCCTTTGATATCCTGTATCTAACTGAAACCTGGGTCATAACCACTAAAGACAATGACATTATCCCACCAGGCTACAACATAATTAGATTAGACCGTCCAAACAAAAAGGGAGGTGGGGTTGCAATACTATATAAATCTGAGCTGCAACTTTCCACCCTAGATATGACACATCCTTCACCTCGCAATGCCGAAATCTTAATGTTCAAGCTTGTAATTAATGCTAATAAATCCATTTATATTATCTGCTCTTACATTCCCCCAGGAAATAACATTAATACCGTTGAAAATATCCTCTGTTGGCTTTCCTCAAACTTCTCACAAGAAACCATACTACTTGGTGATCTCAATATTGACTGGAAAAGTTGCACATCTGATAATCCTACTACCCACATAAACCTTCATGGCTTTCATCAAATCATCATCTTCCCTACAAGAACACACAAACCTAGCAGTAAACAAACCACTTTAGACTGGATACTAGTTAACAGTAACCCCCAATCTTATAAAACAGACATACTTCCTGACGATATCAGTCACCACTATCTTACCTTTATAACTAAATTAAAAACCTTAATACCAAATCAAGTAAACTTCAGAACCACCTGAAACACAAAAAAATCTAAATCCAGTTAACTTTCAAGCAGAGCCTAAAGTTTGCAATTGGACCCCCCCCCCTAAAACATTTACCACTTGAGGAAGCTGTCTCATATTTTAACAATAAATTCTTACAAATCCTAGAGCACCATGCCCCTTCTCGTATGATCAGAATTAGGAACAAACCAGCTCCCTGGCTCACAAAAGAGACAAGGCAAAAAATGCAACTTAGAAATAAAATCTGGGCCAAATGGAGACATACAAAGAATCTAACTGATCACTTAAACTTTAGACAACTTAGAAATGCCACTAAGAAAGCCATATTCCAAGACAAAAAAAACTATTACCTACAATTCCAACAAACCCAATATCAAAACCTACAAAAATTATGGTCAGGAATAAACAAATGACTTCATCCTGGCCACTCTAAAACACCCACACCCTCTAACTTGACTCAACATTCTTCCACCCAAATTGCTGACACTTTTAACATTTTTTTCTCTGAAACTGTCCAATCTCTAGCCAATTCTTTACCAGCAGTGTCCACCTCTAACCCACCTGTGTCAACTAACTCACTACCCTTACTACATTTACAGCCCATTCCTACATCTCTCATACACATCCTACTTCTCAAACTGAAACCTTGCACCTCATTAGCTGATCTCCTTCCTGCTGAATATCTGAAATTAGCAGCTGAAGTACTTGCCTTCCCCCTTTCCATCTTAATTAATAGAACCATTACAGAATGTTCCATACCAAACATCTGGAAAGTTTCACATATTATCCTCTTCCACAAGGAAGGAACTTTCAAACTTCCGCCCAATAGCCCTTCTTTCACCTATAGCTAAAATTATGGAAAGATGTATTCATCATCAACTTCTTAATCATCTCCTCCAAAATCGCCTTCTAGTAGACTGCCAACATGGCTTTAGACCATATCATAGCACCTCCATAGCTCTCTTATCCTTTACAGACTGTATAAATAAAAATAGAAATCAAAATCTCATATCCTCTGACTTTTTTATTGACCTCTCCAAAGTGTTTGACATGGTGAATCATGAACTATTGACAGATACACTCAAATCTTTCTCATTACATACACAAACAGTCAAATGGTTTAAATCTTACCTAGGCAACAGACAGCAAGCATTCCTCTGGGACAATGAACTGTCCTCTCTGCTCCCTATCATACTCAGAGCTCCACAAAGATCGATTTTGGGACCACTCCTCTTTACTATTTTTATTAATGATCTGACAACCTCCCTTCCACAAACCACCTGTAAACAATATTCCAATGACTCAACCTTAATCTGTGCTACCTCCTCACCTTCCCAACTTCAATCTAGGACCCAAAAATATTTTCCTTAGTAGAAAACTGGTTCCATCAAGGCTGTCTCCTACTGAACCCTAAAAAAACTAAATTACTATTGCTCACCCCCACTCAACTCCCCCCATAAACTTCACAGTCATATCTAAAATAGTACCAAAATAGCCCCTGATACCAAACTTTTAGGGGTAACAAATGATCACAATCTTAACTTCGACACACATATCAACCTAACTATAAGATCAGTTAATAGAAAACTTGGTTCACTTTACAGAATTAAACCCTTTCTCACACCTTCAGCCAGGACTACTATTGCCCAAACTCATCTAATCTCTACCTTCCACTATGCCTCCCCAATTTATACAAACCTCTCCAAAAGCAATATCAATACTTTGGCAACATCTTACAACAACATAGCCAGATTTGCCACTGATGCCACATATCGTACCCACCACTGCAAAAATCTCAAACTTCTCGGATGGCTAGCACTGCAAAGCCAGTTTCTTTTTCAGCAACTCATAATCACTCACAAGATCTTGCATCATCCCTCAAATACTCCCATACTCGGAAACCTTATTAGCCCCTATCAAAATCTTTTAACCTTACGATCTGCCAACAGAGTACTTGTCTCTACCCTAAAATCCAACAACAGATCTGGGGACTGCCTGTTTACTAACTCTATTGGCAACTCTTTGAACAAGCTTCCAAGAGAACTAACATCCCTGACATCCACTCCACTCTTCAAAAAACAACTTAGAGTCTTCCTAAAATCACAATGGCTATGCCCATGCTCAAATCCTGACTGACACAGTCTCCTCTTGACTGATCACTTTAAAGTCTGTATTATTGAATTCCTCCTGCTTTCTTTTTTTCTCTTTGAACTCTTCCTAGTGAATTTGTTAGCCCTGGCAACAAATCACTACCCTTGCTATGTTATGTACTATGACTGTACTTGTAAATAATCTGTTTTTAAGTATGTTTTAAATGTAACTGTAATTTGAGTTTTATTAGTCTATTGCTATGATATGTTTTATGAATGTTCTTGTAAATAATCTGTTTTTAAGTATGTTTTAAATGTAACTGTAATTTGAGTTTTATTAGTCTATTGCTATGATATGTTTTATGAATGTTCTTGTAAATAATCTGTTTTTAAGTATGTTTTAAATGTAACTGTAATTTGAGTTTTATTAGTCTAAGAGTCACTAAAATTTGTTTTAGACAATTGCTTAGTATTGTATGTGGAGCTTTTCTCCCCGGGCCTCCACTGAGAATGGACATATATCCAGTTGGACTTTCCCAGTCAACAAATGTAAAATAAATAAAATGACATTCACCTACAGGAAATATTTGTTTAACATTTAGAAGTACACTTATACGTTTTGGTAAATTAAATATATTGTCTTTCACTGTAAATATAGTAAAACTAACCATTTATATTCCTCACCATGAAAATTGTTTTAGTTTAAAATAAAAATGCATCTTTCCATATGTTTTGAAGCTTAGAGTCCAATACAAGCCTTTTATTTAAAGGGCAAATCTATTGTGTCAGAAAATAAAAGTCCTGCAATCAGAGGATAAAAGTCACTCATTTTTAAGCTTTTTAATTTTAGAAACAGTTTTCCAGGAATTCAGTTCACTCTGTCTCTTATGGAATGTACAGTTTCACTCCATTACTTCAGTATTATTAAAGATTTCATTGTTATTAACAAACGTGGATAACTCCTCCAGGGTATCAAATATTTTAGTTCCTTCAGAA